>NC_050073.1:28402138-28409638 GCF_009764565.3 Dermochelys coriacea
GGGGTCACACAACCAAAGCCAAACTACTATAAAACATAAACCATTAAATAATTCTCCAAGCAAACATTTTACAGTTTAAATGTTATGCACTAATCCCTGCCTTTACATTTATGTGGGCTCTGAGGTGTGCAGGTTTAATAAAGATGGTAGGATTAACCCCTATGTAAAAGTCTCCATTTTAGGGAAATGCTTTTTACAATATAGTGGAGCATTGTGTTCGCCTTTTGCAATTAAATATATTCAGACAATCTCTTCAGAAAAGGAAGCATTTGAATACTTATCTGAATCTCTGGAGTCTAAAATCACTAGATTGGAAATGTCATGAGAATGGCCTTCCTTAAGAATTTTCCTATACTATTATTAATTATTGTTATTATTTTTATTTCAGTAGCCCCAGTTTACTAGGTGCTATATAAATGCACAGTTAGAGAGAGTTCCTGTCCAAAGCATTTTCATTCTATATAGATAGAACAGACAAAGAGTGGGAGGGGAAACAGGCCCAGAGAAGTGGAAGTGACTTGCCCAAGGTCACACTGCAGGTCAGTGGAAGAGCTGGGAATAGAAACCAGGTCTCCTGACTCTCAGTCCAGTGCGGTAGCACTAGACTGCATTGCCTGCTTGATCAAAACAGGACTAGGCATGGTTAAAATGCCATTAAAGGCTTTTGAGTATGCACTATTGTTAATATTATAGTAGCACCTAAAGGCCCCAGCCAGGATTGGGGCCCCATTGTGGTGCAGGCTACACAAAAATCACATGCAACAGTCCCTTCAGTGAAGAGCCTGCAGTGTAAACAGACAAGAAAGAAAAAGAGTGTGAGGGAAAAGAAAAGTACAGAAAGGAGAAGTGACTTGCCCAGGATCACACACCAGCTGGGTGGCAAGCCAGGAATACAGCCCAGATTTCCTGAGTCCCAAATCGATTCTCTGTTTATTAGATCACACGCTGTCTTTCCTTTTTTGGTCTGGCCACAAGTAGGAGAAAATGAAATGCCTCATAAAAATGATGGCAAATAGTGGATTTCCTGGAGGGTAAAGACAGAGAACCTGTGTTGTATCCCAGCCAGGGGTGAATTGGACTGAAAGACCTCCACAAGTTACCCTGTGCTTGCATGAGGCAGGGGCCCAATGGAGGAAAAAAGTATACAATCATGCAATTAACCATCAGATCATAATGCATACTCAAAGTGGCAGAATTAGGGTTTCATTAGCCATCTTAATTTTGGCATTTGCTAACGTTTGAGTGCCTGAGTTGAACATTACATGGTGGTGTTTTAACATTTTTTTTTAATTTAATTTCCTAAATTTCAGATGTACAGCACAGACTCCTACCACTTGAGTTAGATTTAACAGATTATTTCTGAAGCAGCATTGCTGAGTGAATGAGACTTGCAACTGCCATATTAGAGACCCAGGTTTTATTCCTAGCTATCTTAGGGCTTATCTACACTTACAGCATTGCAGTGGCGCAGCTGTAGTGCTTAGTGAAGACACTACCTGTGCCAACAGGAGAACTTCTCCCATCAGCGAGAGAGATCACTTCCCTGAGAACTGGTAGCTATGTTCACGGGAGAAGCCCTGCTGTTGACATAATGCTGCCTGTCTACACCAAAAGTTCAGTCAGCTCAGGAGTGACGTAGTTACACCGACATAAATTTGAAGTGTAGACTAGGGCTTAGAAATAACCTTGTGCAACCTTTCAGTGACTATTTCTGTAAAATGGGGTATGTGTATGAAGCTTTCCTCAAAAATAGGGGCCACAAACTGCACAAAATTAACACCAATCAGTAGTAGAGAGATTCACAGAAAAGTTGCACCTTTCCCTATATCAAAGCATATTTAGTGAGTGTAAACAGGAGGGAACTACTTTGTCTGATTGTCTGGAGGTTCATTAGGACCTGGACACATGTGAAATGCAAATGAAGTCTTCAGAAAATTAACAAGGAAACCTCCCTAGTTCTACTACACATGTGCAAAAGTTGATTTCCCAGGGAGTTCTAACTCAGAAAAATCTAGATGGATTTTCATGGGGCCAGCAAAAGGTACCTAGTTGACCCCTGGACTATTTCCCCTGTCAAACTTCAGGTTCCTGCTTCAAATCATGGAGGTACTAGAATAGCTACAAAAACAGCTAAGAGGTTTTTGAATCTTGGTAAAATTAGCTATTTTTCAGAAGTTGCTTCTTTGAATAAAGTTGAATCATTTTAGGTAAAAACTGGAAAATAATGACAATACCGATTCATGGCAGAGATCAAAAATAGAAAAAAAATCAACCCAAATAGTTAAAGTTTTCCAAAGTTCTAAGCAACCAAAAATTGGGGGTTATATGGGAAGTGCTAGGCAATCCTGGGATGGTGGTTGCTACTACTACTCCTATTAAAGGAATATTTTCGATTAAAATTATCTCTGTGTTAAAAATAGAGGATTCCCTCTGATACTGACAGAATAAAAGCTGAAGGATATCTCATAAAAGGACAGGCTCTAGAGAATGTGAGCTCTCTACCCTTGTAATATAAGTCTGACACTTTAGCCATTAGGCTACACAATCTATAGTGACCTTCTCGTGGAATTTAAAGGTATTATATTAGTATCAGGATGCCTTGGCTGCTGTTCTCTGGGCAGCAGAGATACAAAGTTACAAGGAAAAATATTTTTTTAAATGAAGTAAGAGATCTAGAATTCAAAATCTGCTCCCTACTTTATAACTGTATCCATGTAATTTATCATAAAGGAAAAGGAGCATCACAAATGTGACCTCTCATTTTGGTGCCACAAATGGTTGCATTTTGGGAGATACCACCACTTTCTCCTTCACTTCCTACCAGTCAAGAAGGAACCAAACTCCAGGAGCCTAACAGAGCCCATTACCACATTCAATCTCCACTTACGGGGAGCCAAGGTCAAATATCTCAGAAAGCATGGAATGTCATATTTTGAACATCTGCACCATCTACTGTAAGTATCATCTCATTCTGATAACTCATATGAGTGACGCTTGGAAGAATATCATCACCCGCTTTTTCTTAAGCTGATGCTAATACTAATAATTAAGAGTACTCCACAGAGGTATGGGCCATCAAGTGAGCTTTTTCTAACCTGGCTTGAGTCACTACCATGATCCTCAATTAAGTGTATGGAATTAAATATTTAAGTTTGATTTATCAGAAAATTATCTGTAAGAAACTGACCCTTTTCCAATTTAACTCTACTTTAGGGAAGAAAAAAGGGGGTCAAATAGCCAAGAATACCGAAGATTACCTCATGTGTCCCACATATTCCCATACATTCCACCAGAAGAAGTTCAGATGTGAAGTTGCTGACATTATAATATTATAGCAAATATATATATATATTAGTATAAGCACAAATTCATCAAGGAATAATACATCATTCCAAATAAAGGGTAAAGGCATTATCCATAGTACATACCACGGATGCATCTACCCTGCACAACATATCTATCAACTGTCCCAATTCCCACTCCCTTTTCTCCATCCAAAGGGTTTCAGCCATATATTACCATCCTAGCACACACCTTCCCTAACAAGCTTCCATCGAGCAGAAGCAGAAATATTTAGATGTCCTTCCCCCATCTCACGCTGTCCCTCCCAACTAAAATGAAACCAGAAGAACATTCTGTAGGTCCCAGTTTAAAACACTGGCCCAGATTCTAAACTGCAGTTGCACCATGATGAGCACGGTGCAACTCAGGAGACCAGGTGGCTTTATGTTGCTCTTTGTAGTCTTCAAGATTCTAGAGGTTGCCTGCTCTAATTTACAGCCCCCAAAGTCTGCTCTAGTTTACATCTGTCTGCCTCAATCAGATGCAACAATGATGTGTTGCAGCAGCACAGAATAGCCATAATACACTCTATTTTGGCCACACCCCTTCTTCTACTGACATGATCCAATGCTGGGGCTGCAAAGAGGCCTCTGTGTTCCACTGGCCCTGTACTATCTACTAAATCAGCTGGAAATCCAGCTGGCCAATTTGACCCCTGCTCACTCTGCTGGTGTACAAGGGCAGCACTTAACCCAGAATTGTGGCCACTGGGTCCAGTTTCAGCTCAATAAACACAAGAGAGACTAATAGACACCAGAGAGACTAATCATGCTCACTCTACTGCAATGGTATCTTTGACATCAAGGCATGTCACATGCTTCACTCAGTTAACGGGGGCAACTTTTAACCAGACCTGAGACTGAAAAATAGCTGGTGAAATGCAAAATGGCTCAACTCACACTTATTCTACACCCAGATAATTTCCACTCTAATATCTAGCCTGGGTTTCAGAGAACAAGCACATCATCTTTGTGTTCATAGCAGAGTGGATTGTAATTCCCCCTCCTCTCATGAATCGTGCCCACTTTTCTATATGAACAATCACAAAGCCATCCCTGTTGCTTCTGTTCCTTTTTGGTACCATCTAATGGAAAGAGCTGACAATGTCATGGTTTGGGGGCCAGTTTGGGGTGAGGGTAGTGAGGTAGATAAGAAGGGCAGTCGGGCACCATACTGCCATGCCACTGGGCCTATTTCTTTGTTTGTATTTTTGCTTGGCTGCTCTGTAGTGGAGTGACAAAAATATTTCCCATCCTGGCCGGCAAGATGCTTAGGGGCCATTCCTGCATAGTTTCGATAAAGTCTTCCTAGGATCATAGAAACATGAGAGATGTAAAGACTTAGAAGACCACTAATTCCATCTCTGTGGAAATCAGGGATGGAGACATTGACTGAACTGAACAGTAATCAGAGCATGCCAGTCTACACATCTATATACTTCTGGTCCATCAGTGAATGGTCAAGGTATGCAAGTAGCTTGTGCCCTAAGACAAGAAAATAGCTTTGAATAAGATTCTTGGACCTGCCACAGTTTCTTCAAGAAGGTGAAAAACTTGCTCATCCTAGAGGCTTAGAATATTATAAAGGTAGCTAAAAAGTTTTAGTATACATCCATCAGAGCAGAGATGGTGGCCTATTGACAGGGTGAAAGGCATTAGAGATTGGTAAATCTGACTGTATTTGTGTTTTAGATGATCAACGGTTCAGATCCAGCTCTCTTATCTGAGACCTTCTCGCTCTTTCACTCTACAACCAAAATTCAGGGTTGGGGACATTTGGAAAAGTATTCTGGCTCATTTCTGTCACCAGTGAGACTTCACTCATCCTTCCACTTGTTTTCTAAATCAATGAGGTCACTTCAGTAAATAATTTCTCATTATTTTGTGGTAATTAAGATCAATTTAGACACTTGTACTACTAGTTTCAAGCAGTCAGATCTCCAGAGTGAGTGGCAGGGCTCTCACTGAAGAAGAGTTCTATTGTACATAGAACACAATGAATCAGGCAGTCCACCCAAACCCAGGCTGGGCATTCTTTAGGGTAAGGGTCCTCATTTTGTCAGGTTCTTAGATGAATGTTCCTAATCATTTTTAAATTTACATTTCTGTATAGGACTCAGAGGGCACAGTGAGGATCATGGATAAAAAATGAAGCAATACATTAAATAAGTTAGCCTTTGGCTACACCCTTGGCACCTAGCATTGCAACTGTGGTGAAAAGTCACACCTGTGAAGTTACTGTCAAACACAGCTTCCTCCTAACATGCTTTGGAGGTAGTCAGACCTGTAAGAAGAGCATGAAGAGCAGAGTTTAGATAGCCTGGTAATGACATCATCTGTTTTAAATAGATTGTTTTTTGCTAAGGCTACCATGCCAAGCATGGAGTCAAGTTATCACTTAAAAAGGTTGAGCTACAACTCCGATGTATTTTTCAACAGAGTGAACAGCTGAGCCTTTTTAAAAAAGCATATACTAGTTAGAACACAGAACTTTAACTCATGCTGTTTGATGCTTTAAGTGTGGATTTACACTACAACACCCTTGCAAGTTATCTATAATCCTTCACATGGCTAGTATATCAAATTTGCATAATACACTTCAAATATATATAGATCAATAGATATAAATGTACATTTAAAAGGTGAATATCATAAGTGCATTACACACAGAGCTCTTACACATCCTCTAATTAATTCAAATAATCACACTTTGCTTTATTAAATTAAACATTATGTGCATAAAATATAGCATACCATCAACTCTAAGCACTAAAACACTGCTAAGAGAGGAATGTTGCTGCCAAAAAGGCAGTAGGAGAGTGAAAGAGCTCTTCTGAAATGTAGCTATAACCTCTATTGCCATGGAATGACTAATAATAATGTATATATTCTTTTTAAACAGTATTTTTGGACAACTTTCCCCTCTTTGTCTGGTACTCCAATTCCAGCCTGTGGTACTGTAAGTTTGCAAGCTAAGCACAATAAACCAAAGAAGCAGTATAGACCTAACATATTTTTTAATAGGATAATTTGTTATTTCCTCCAGCAGCTCATTTACTGATCAGCCCCCTGCCCCGCCCCTCCATTTCATAGAAAGGTTTGGGGGGGAGGAGAGAAACTTTGTGATAGTTCTGTAGAATTCTTTCCAAATGAGAATCCAGTTACTAATCAAGAGTTCCTAAGAAGCAGTAAGGGTAGCTGTGTGATTTGGAGGAAATTTCTTGGGTCAGTCCCAGTTTAAAGCTTTTATATGCCTACAAAATTCAGGTGATGGTAAATTTAGCCCTGCTTGAAAGACAGTGATTAAAGTTTTTAAGAAGCACAAAGATTTTACACAGAGTGGTATCCTAACCAGGACCAATTAAATGTCATCTTAAATACTTAACTGAAGCATTTTTTATATGCTAGGAATCAGTTAAGTGGAAGGTGCCAAATTAAATTTACATTTAAATTTTGTCATTGACTTAATCTCAGGAGATTATACACCATATTTCAGGAATGATTTCGGAAAGTTTTCAGTACTACAGTCTCTGTTAAGTTTGCTTCAGGAGCACTGCAGCAGCCTTGAAGAAAGAAAACACACATGGGAAATTCTCTATCGCCAAGAGCAAATAAGCACAAAAAATTACAAAAGTGTTGCTATTAGGTCCAAAATAATGAAGGTGCCATTACATGAAGGCTTCTTAGCCAAATTACTCACAACAAGAACATTAACAGAGTTTGTTCCATTTCCAAAAAAGAAAAAAAATCATTTTTTGAAATCTGTGACAAGTTAATTTGTATCATGTCATAACATGATCCAATGAACTATGTGCCCTTTCTTCAACAAATGCTTTTCTCAAGCATATACGATGCGGCATTTCAGACATTTTTGGGAGATAGAAAGAGGACAAATCTTCATGGGATAGGCTACTGGACTGGGACTCTCAGGAGATCTTGGGCATTATTCCTGGTTCTGCTACAACTTTTTTTATGCTCAAATAAATTTGTTAGTCTCTAAGGTGCCACGAGTACTCCTTTTGTTTTTGCGGATACAGACTAACACGGCTGCTACTCTGAAACTTTTTTAATGTGACTTTGAGCAAGACACTTAGGATCAGATTTTTAAGTATTTAGGCATCTATAGACCCAATGGGATTTTTAAAATACCTTTAAAAAT